>NC_051086.1:90532190-90574690 GCF_004664715.2 Peromyscus leucopus | reverse complement strand
GTCTCTACCTCCCCAGCTCTGGGATTACAGGAAGACACCGCCATGCCTTGCTCTGTAACGTGGGTTCTGGGGATCGAACTTGGGCCCTTTTATAACAATCATCAGACTGTTGAGCCTTCTGAGTCAAGGCTGGGGTTCCTGGTAGAGTTCTTCCATTCAGCTCAGAGTCCTAACCAAGCAGCCATTTATCAGTCCTTGGAGTGGCTAATGTGTCAAGGACAGAATGACTAGGCCGCCAGACTGGACTGGAGTCAAGTGCTTCTGACTCTCGTTATGAAGGCAATTTTTAATGTATTCACTTATTCTTTTAAAAATATGTTTATCCTATCAGCTGGTGGGAGTAGAAAAAACAATACCAACAGTTGACTCCCTCCATTTCACAGACATTATCCTATCTGCCACACAGGCTCTGGGAAGTGTTACCCCCAATTGTGTCTGGAAGTCTATGGGCACCCCTGAACTCATGGGTCAGATGTAGTCAACACCAACATCCCACCCTCCACCACCCACCCCTTACAGATTTGCTCTGTGTCTGCCTGAGAAGCTGTTTGAGGGGTTCCCTGTCTGCCTCGGCCTGGGGAGAAGGCAGTCTCAGGACTCACAAACTGTTCTTTCCGGAGGGTTCTGAGCCATATCATTCCCCCTAACCTATGTTATACTTGGTCACAAGGGCCCTGCGGCCAGATCGCACACTGAGATGATGTGGTGGTTGACGTTAACTGTCAACAGTATCTAGACTCACCTAGAAGACAGGCCTCCAGTCACACCTGTGAGGAACTATCTAGGTTGAGCTTAGCCCCTGAGAGTGTTTGGGGATGTTTACTTAGGTTAATTGACATGGGAGGATCTATTTTAACTGTGGGCACCATTCTGTGAGTGGGGATCCTGGGCTGTCACAGAATGCAGAAAACAAGCTGATCACGTCACGACTGTGGATGGCGTGGGACCAGCCCCTCCCATCTCTCTCTGCCTTGACTTCCCCAACGTGATGGGTTGCGTCTTGAGCTGTGAGATGAAATAAAGTCTTTCTCCTTTTCCTTACTTTAGTCAGAGTATTTTATCACAGTAACAGAAAAGTAACGAAGAACTATGAGAATATAGAAACACAGAACCAGGTACCTATCCAGTGGTGGAAGAACAGGGTGCCAGTATCTCTTCCATTGTGACCCTGGAAGAACCAGCCTTACACTCCCTGGTGTGGGATCTGCTTTGGCAGCTCTGCAGGAGAATCAGGTGTGGATGAGGGGCTATTGTTCAGAGGGGGCCCAAGTTCTCTTCTAGGCTGGCCTGGGCAGGTCTAGGGATGGATCTGGGAGACAAGACTCAGGAGTCCCTGGGAAGAGAAAAGCATCTGAGCCAGCAGTGAGCTGGGTGGCAGTGGTGGCACACACCTTTGATCCCAGCATTCGGGAGGCAGAGCCAGGCGGATCTCTGTGAGTTCAAGTCCAGCCTGGTCTACAGAGTGAGATCCAGGACAGGCACCAAAACTACATGGAGAAACCCTGTCTTGAAAAGAAAGAAAGAAAGAAAGAAAGAAAGAAAGAAAGAAAGAGAGAA
Source organism: Peromyscus leucopus (assembly GCF_004664715.2). Taxonomy (NCBI): domain Eukaryota; kingdom Metazoa; phylum Chordata; class Mammalia; order Rodentia; family Cricetidae; genus Peromyscus; species Peromyscus leucopus. The sequence continues at coordinate 90,573,133 of NC_051086.1, read as the reverse complement.
GAGAAAGAAAGAAAGAGAGAGAGAGAGAGAAGGAAGGAAGAAAGAAAGGAAGGAAGAAAGGAAGGAAAGCACATGAGTAGTCTGTGTGTGTGTGTGTGTGTGTGTGTGTGTGTGTGTGTGTGTGTGTGCTCATGTGAACACAGCAAGGATGCACTAGGACATTCAGAGCGATAAGCACCAGGAACAGGACAGCTTAGGTAGCAGGGAAGGTTCTGGAGGCAGGGAAAGTAGAGAATACAGAAAGGGCCACCTCGAGCCAGGAGGCAGATGCAGAATGTTAGCTGGGTCAGAGGACAAGCAAAGGGACCGCACTTGTTGGAGGAAGAATGGTGATGAGCATCAGTGTGGGGACCTGGGATGAGAGTGAGGGCTGGGGAGAACCAGCCAGGGGGGAGGCAGGAGGAAGGCAGAGAGAGAAAGAGAGAGAGAGAGAGAGAGAGAGAGAGAGAGAGAGAGAGAGAGAGAGAGAGAGAGATGTGCCTGGGGTAGGCTGCAGGTCCAGGAGGGGAGCTAGCTGGGCAGAGCGAACGCTCCCCAGAGTCCCAGGACTATGTTCTTATAAAGCTCCCTGGGGGAATTTTGCTGCAGAGGTTATGGGTTCAACAGGTCTCTAGGATTTGCTGTGAGTCACTGTCACGGGGTCCTGTAGGTCTAGGGTTTCATAAATCCAAGCAGGAGTGCACGCTCACATCTGAGCCAGCAGCCCAGGGTGGCTCAGTATTGTCACTACGTAAGTTGCCAACTCAGAGCAATCAGTTCCAGGGCAGACAGCAGAGCTGGAGGCAGTGACCCCTCCCCCTCTCCGAGGAAAGCGGTCTTGCCTAGCAGTGACCTCTAACATATCTTAATCTGTTTTTTCCTTTCTCTCTGTCTCTGTCTGTCTGTCTCTGTCTGTCTGTCTGTCTCTGTCTCTCTGTCTCTGTCTGTCTGTCTCTATCTCTGTCTGTCTGACTCTATGTCTGTCTCTCTCTCTCTCTCTCTCTCTCTCTCTCTCTCACACACACACACACACACACACACACACACACACACACACACACACCGTGTACCCCTCCATTCAGTAGTCTGGAACTCACCATATAGCTCCGGCTGGCCTTGAACTGGTGGGAATCCTCCTGCCTTAGCCTGCGGAGGGCTGAGATGACAGGTGGGGCCACCTTTCTTTCTTGACACACTATGAGAAGAAGCATAAAGATCTGGCTCTACCCCCCACTGCCTTGGTTAAGCCTCATGTTACCTGAGAGTCCCCAAGTCCCGGAAGCCCCCGGAACTGAACTGTGAGTTGTGGAACTCTATAGGAGCAATGGCAGTTCAGGGTAAGGGGTCATAATAGTCACCTTGCTGGTGCTTTCCTGGGTGGGTGGGTGGGGCAAGATGGCCTGGTGCCTCCCTGGAGGCTCACATGCCGGCACAGCCCAAGCAGAGGTTATCTGGGGTCAAGTTGGGGCACCTGGGGTGACCTCGAGGGCTTACTTATCTTCCCTCCACTAAAGGAGACCCTATAACAGCCTCTTCAAAGTCCTTCAGGGTCCTAAGGTGTTGCTTCCTGTCTGGTCATCTGCCTCTGAACTACAGCTTTGGCAGCAGAGAGAACCGCTCAGCCCAGGAGCACTGTGGCAATAAGACGGAGGCCGAGGAAGATGGACGAGCTTTGGAGATCTAGGAGGGAGGGGGGTCTCCCATCTCTGCTGTGTCTGAACCCCAAGCCCGGGTAAGAAACCTGGAGGCTTTTATTTTTTCTAAAGAATCTGGGTGAGGGCTGGAGAGGCAGCTCAGTGTTCAGAGCACTTCTTGCTCTTGCAGAGGATCCAGGTTCAACTCCCAAAACCCACATGGTGGCTCACAACCATCACTAACTCCAGTCCCAGGGGATTTGATGCCCTTTTTTTACCTCCATGTGCACTAGGCATACTTGTAGTTCATAAACATACCTGCAAGCAAAATATTCACACATAAAGTAAAATGAACAAATCTTCTTTTTAGAAGAAGAAGCTGGGTGTGTGGCGTTCAGCTCTTTCCCATATTTTCCATCAAAGATATTTCTGAGTTATTAATCCACCAGACATTACCAGTGTCTGCAGGGTGGCTGGCCTTGGCACCTTGGCTACTGCGGGCAGTCTTATAGGTATGGTCCCCTTAGGTTTTTGTTTTGTTTTTTTTTTGTTTTTTTTTAATGGAAAGGAAGCCCTGCTTCTTGATGAACTCTGGGGCCACTATTCCTGTGGTTTTACAACTGGTAAAACCAAGGCACCCAAAGCTGGACAGAACACCTACAGACATACAGATACATGCACACAGACACATACAGACATACAGATACATGCACACAGACACATACGACACAGACACAGACACAGACACACACACACACACACACACACACACACACACACACACACACACACACCTGGGAGCTAGGCCTAAGAGCAGCGCTGACTAGGTACGGCATGTTCAGTTTCTGGATGCGGGAGGAACCAACAACCAACGCCGAATGCCCACAGATCTTGGCAGTTTGTGAGAGATAAGCCCCTGGTCTCAAGGGTCCATCCGCGGTCGCCAAGAGCTCAGCTCCACCAGGCTGACTTGGTTCATGCTGAGCGTCTTCCTGCCGGGACCTCTGTGGGTCGCTGCTGCCCCCTGCCGGTCAAGCTCGGTATGACATCCTTGCGCGGCCTCTGGTGCCACCAGCACTGGGCAACTGAACCACAGCGAGTTCAACCCCCCCCCCCCCCGGCGGGCACCCACACCCACTGCGGTGAGAAGCTACGAGAACCTCGAAGGCCTGCTTTGTCACTAGGAATGACACACACACTCCCATCCCCAGACCTGAGGGGGTCGGGTTTCTACTGTTGCTGGTTTGAGCTCAGCTTTTAACAGACCAGCAGGATATATCGGGAAGAAAGAAAGAACGGCCAAGCTGGTGTGCGCTGGGACCTGGGGAGAGAAGAAGGCAGGGCATTCTGGTGAGGTCCTGGATTCAGTGATCAGGCCTGGGGGACCTACCCCAGGAAGGGCAGGTGAGTGGACAGTGAGAAGGACCAGGGAAGAGAGTGCACCCGAGTCACCACTGGCCGTGACGGCCTGATCAAGGCCTGTGCTAGGGTCATGCCATTTTTATCTCTTAGTTTGTTCCCAGGATGGGACCTTCTGCTCTCTCCCACCCATCTACCTTTTCCTGGGATGCCCAGGAAGGCATGAGAAAGAGGCTCCACACTTGTCGAAGGACACACAGGCTGGTGACTGTTCTTCCCAGGACCTCTGGAGTGTTTTATACAGGGACTGAATCCCTCGGGTCACTTTCATCCAAGCTGCTGTTCAAGGGGTGCCCCCCCCCGACCAGGGAGGCCCCAGGGGTGAAGGGAACAGCTGAATAAGAGACTAAGAAAGTGAGAAGGGGAGGGAGGAAGAGGAGGGGGAATTTTGTAGTTCTGTGTAGGTGGGTACATGGCTCCGAGACATGCCACACCAGAATTGCCTTCCTGCCAGTCCTCGGCACCCTGTACCCCACTGGCCCCAGAAAGTTTCTTACAGAGAAGAAAGTGGCCAGTGGGCTGTGAAAGATACTTCAGAGGGAAGAAGGCATGGGCTAGTCCTGGGTGTTAACATGATTTAGGAGATACACAGGTCAGCCCTTCATGACTGAGAGCCATCCTGGAATGGATCTCAGTGGCTATTTCTAGGCAAAGCCATCTGATGAGATGAAATAGCTCAATTGCTGACCATTAAGTCAGGAAGGCCATGGCCGTTGTAAATCTCTGTCTCACAGCAGCCTTGGCCCGCATGGAGTACATAGTGCTGCCGGGGCCGGCCACCTTTGTGGGAAGGACACACACACACACACACACACACACACACACACACACACACACGGCAGTTCTGTCCCTGAGGAACCTCACAGGCTGCCGTGGCAAAGGCTGGCCCTGCCCCTTACCTGTATGACACCTTTTGGCAAGTAAGTTCATTTTTCTGAATCTGCATTTGCTCACCTAAACCCAGTAATCTTAGGACTGGGGAGATTGCTTGGTTAGTAAAAGGCTTGCCTTGTAAACATGGGGACCTAAGTCTGACTCCCAGAACTCACATAAGAAAAAGTAATAAAAACATAGCCAGGCATGGTGGCGCATGCTTATAACCCCAGTGTTGGGGAGGTGGAGAGAGGTGGATCCCTGTGCCTCCATGTCCAACCAGCCTAGCCTAATTGTTGAGAGACCCTAACTCAAAATAGATAGATAGATAGTTAGATAGATAGATAGATAGATAGATAGATAGATAGATAGATAGATAGATGATAGAGGTAGATAGATAATAGATGGATAGATAGATAGATGATAGATAGATTGACAGATAAAATGTGAGCAATGCCTGAGGAAAAAAATACCTAAGGTTGTTCTCTGGCCTCTATATACATGGACATATACCTACAAGAGAACACACACACACACACACACACACACACACACACACACACACACACACACACACACAAGAAATTATGTCTCCCTGGCAAGGTGGCTTGGGGTGAGGTGAAATTATCATAGAGTTTGACCTCATGTCCTTTCTCAAAAGTTGTGACTCCAATTCTGTCTCCTCTTTCTGAAATGCCTTTCCCTGGCCAGTCCCACCCAACGGCCTCCTCTCTAGTGATCATCCACATTACCCCAGCATAGCCCGTCTCCTGCCCTCTGAAGTGACCACACATGGTTCCTTCTGACCTGGGGGCTTCGTGACTTAGAAGTGAGACATCTCTAAGGATCACGAAACAGCTGTCTGCTTTGTGTGTGAGGAAATTGCAGCCAAAGACAGGGGTACAGAAGTCATTGGGAGCAATTCCAACTGGGGGATATGGGATTATGGAACTGGGAATTCTTAGAATTGAGTTTCTCTCCTAGACCAATAAGACGACGACTCTGAACCGTCTCTCCAGGACACTGTGCCTGCAATTCCACATATAACCACTAGGTGGTGTGGGGTTGTCAGGACACTATGATAGGAGCCCCTGCAAGAGAATGCCTGGTATCTCAGCACCCAGCCTGCCTCCAGTGCCAGGCCAGTCAGGCGGGAGCTTCCGTCCTTGCTGCTCCCGTGCAAATTCTGTTCTTTCATTAATGTGGTCGTTGTGACGTCTGTGGTGGCACTAACTGAAGGGCAATGCCCTGGACAGATTCTCCCATTAAGCCCTGGAAGGTGGCAGTTGCTTCTCCTCCCTTCATGGCCCGGGAAACTGAGCCTCAGAGAATCCTTCCCAAGATCCCAGAGCCGACAGAGGCAGCCCAGGCCTAGGTCTTCGGACCCTAAGAATAGGCCTCTCTTTTGATCCTAAAGCTGGGGGGAGTGTGGGACGCAGTTCTACATCTCCCCCAGGGAATTTGAGAGGAAAACAAATTGCAATCTCAAACTTTCTTCCCAGACAAAATTAGGGTGTGTGCATGGGTTGGGGTCTACCCAGTGGTGTGGTCAGGCCACGGGTGATGGTGTTTCTAAGGGTTAGAATGTCTCTCCTGTTTCTTCTCTTGGGCCCAGAGCTCAGAACTGTGTGGGCTTCTCCTACCTCTCCTGGCATCCCTGCCCCCTCCCATCTGCCACAGGCAGGCGACACCTGTATTATTGCTAAGGGTTAAAAAGCCTCCAAATCAATAAAACCCATTAATGAGTGTTGGTACCTCGAAGGCTACAGATAAATCCCCTCTGGCCCATGAGTTCAGTCCCATAAAACAGCGCTCCCCTCTCCATCCCGGCATCCATCTGAAGGAAAATGTGGAGAAATTTTAAAAAGGTGACTAACTAATTGCCTGTAAAATAAAAGGCAGATGGAAGCTTTTATTACAGTCAGAGGAAGTCGGGAATATTAAGGTAAAATGTCAAATAACAATTGATTTTCCTTAGACATAAAGGGACGATTTATGGCTTCCTAGTTAGTACAAATGAGAAATTATTTGAAGTTCTAAAAAGTATGAGGAGAAATAAAGATTAAAGAGAAGATGAAATCATAGAGATTTTTTTTCTGGGAGGTGACTTCAGTGTCCCCAGAGACTAAAGTAGATGGGGGGGGGGACACACAGTGCCAAGACAGATCGGGTTTGGCTTGGCCGGACAAGAGCCACCCTGGAGTATCTAAGGAGTCTGTGGTCTGCTTTCTGTTTGAATTAGGAAAAGGGAGCTTTGGTAGTCGGGACATTCAGACTAAGGAATCTGGGACGAGGGGAGCTGGGATTCTTAGAGATGGGGATTCAGATCTTTCTCCCCAACAAGAAGATATTGGGGACCTATGTGAGGGAAGAGGGATTTGGTTTCCTCCGAGGCACATCCTTTCAGTCAGCTGGGCGCCATCTTGCTGGTCCCTTAGACAGCCATGGTCCTGTATCTACCCCTTCAAGCCACAGTGCCACCTGAGGTCCCACGGTAGCTTGGCCTGCTCTATGCCAGCCTGCTCTCTGATTTCAGTTAGAGAAAAGGAAAAGGGACTCACTCCCTGGCTGCCGGATCCTGTACTGAGGCTGGTCTCGGCCTTGGTCTCTGAAATCCGATCTGAGAAAGGAGCTGAGGGGACGGGGACGTCGTTGGCTTTGCAGATTCTCGAAACCACACAGGAAATGTGAGGAAATAAGAAGTGGGAAGGGAGAGGCAGGAGATCCACGTGGGAACAGGCGCTCAGGACCCAGTGTGGAATCTGCACTCCAGAGTGACCACACCCTAAGTCACTGATAGAGGCTGCTGAGGGGGCGTGAATCCCCCGACACTTTCAGGGGCCCACAGCGGGTCAGAAATGAGGTCTGAGATGGGGGAGACTGTAAGATGGTGGGGCCGTGGGTATGTGGGGAGAACACATAGAGTGTGTCTGTGTGGGTGAATATGCATGTCTGCTAACCCACTAGATTTCTCCCACAAGTGCATTAGAGGCTCCAAGTTCCCCCAAAGAGAAGGGCTGGAGCCTGGCAAGTCTGCATAACATCCCCATAGTCAAGAGGTTGGAGGAAGTGGGGTTCATCCCAGAGCAGCCTGACTCGAAGATGTATTCCAGGGTCCTGGCATAGCCTTCCTAGAGTAAGACACATGTGAGGCTCCAGGTTCCTGGATCACCCGAGAGCAGGCTGATAGGAGAGGTGGATATCTGAGTATGTGCTTGGAACCCCCAAGTGGGCTAGGCATACCAGTGGCCAGACATCAAGAAGGGCTCCCTCCCAGCCTTCACTCTGGGGGTTCATGAGTCTTGTCACTATCCCCAAGAGCCCAACAAAGGAAAAAGAACTCTACAGGCTGGTGCAGGCCCAAATTAGACATGATTAAGGAAAGGCATCTGCACTGTGGCTCCCTGGGCCGTGAAAGGTGACCCTGCCTCAGCATTTACTGAGTCCCAAGGAGATGCTGGTGGGTACATGCCTGGGACACAGGGTCCTGTGTCCTTAGCTATTTGGGTTAAGAAAAGTGTTTGAGAGGTGGTGAAAAAACTTGATCAGCTCTGTTCCATCAGCCACTTCCCAAATAACCACTCAGTGACTTATTGCTCATTATAACTGTTCAGTCAATAGCCCAGGCTTGTTACTAACTAGCTCTTACAACTTAAATTAACCCATTTCTATTAGTCTATGTGCTGGCCTGAGGCTCATGGCTTTTACCTCTCCTGCATGTCCTGTCTCCATTCTGTCTGGCTGGCAACTCCTCTGACTTCACCCTTCTTCTTCCCAACATTCTCTCTGCCCTGAAAATTCTGCCTAGCCATCAGCCAATCAGCTTTTTATTAACAACGAGAGCAACATATTTACAAAGACTGTTCCACGGCAGAGAGGAGATGGGGGAGATGATGGAGCAATGGGAATGAGAGCAGGGTGTCTTTCTCCCTGAGACAGGTGGGTCAGGCTTCAGAATAGCTTCAGGGACCTCAGAGACCAAGGAACCCACAGAAGACCCTAGATAGCCTACCAAGAGAGGTGAGTCCCTGGTGAGGAAAAAGCAGCAGGCAGGTGACGGACCATGGACTTATGCGCTCTGGTTCAGAGAAGCATCCTGAAGACAAGAATAGCCTGGGCTAACCTGAAGGAGGAGGGTCCTTCTTTAGGCATATGTGCAGACCAGGTGTGGCTTTCTATGACTCAGTTTCCCTCCCAAACACTCTATTAATTTCTTTTTTCCCTTTCCTTTTCTTTCTTTTTTCTTTCTTTTTTTAATGTGTAGCCCAGGCTGGCCTTGTACTCATGATTCTCCTGCCTCCGCCTCCTTCAGCAAATCCTACCAGAGTGCACCATCACAACCGGCCGCTCCATTAATTTCCTACTAGCGCAGTAATGGATGGCCACAGATTTTTTTTAAGCAACAGACATTACTCATGTAGAGGCAGCTGGTTTTTCAGGCAGGGCAGTGGCAGGCTGCCTTCCTGACCCAGGCTCCAGGGGAGAGCCCATTTCTTGCCTCCTTGGACTCCATTTTCTTGGGGCCCCACACCATGTGCTTTTGGTTCTTCGCCATTTCCCCACGGGCCCCCTCCGTCCTTTATGAGATCCTTTGATACTGTGGGTAATCCTTTTTTCATAGCCGTGTTTTGGGTGGGGGAGGTCTTGAGACAGGTCCTTACTATGTAGCCCAAGCTGACCCGGACCTCAAAAACCTCCTGCTTCAACTTCCCAAGTGCTGGGATTGCAGGTGTGTGCTTCCTTTCACACCTGGCTTAACAGGCTTCATTGAGCCACACTAAGAAGGCCTCTCTTGCCATCTAAGGTGCCAGATTGACCTCAAGATGATTAGTAGGTTAGGTTGCAGACATCTTTTGGGGGGGTCCTTATCTCACATCAACATCCAGGGCCTTAAGTAGGGTCCACCCCATCTCTGAGCCTCGGGTTCCCTAGCTGTGCGGTGAAGCTGTCTCCCCAGCTCCTTCACTTGGAGTTTCTCTGTGGGAGGGCTATCTCGGGGTAGTGGGGAGTTTTCCTCCTATATTACAAGTGGTGTGGGCTCCCTGTGTATGTGGAGTGTGTATTTAATCTTCTATATTTTGGACGGGTTCCTAATCCAATAAATGCTTAGGAAATTTCTATAGAACAGATTAATTTTTACTAGAAAAAAAAATATAATTGGCCGATGTTAAGGCTACTGCCCTGACAGATCTGCCTTGGCCATCTATCTGAGAAATCGAAAGACCTGATCGGCTCACTCATAAATATGCCGTCTTCCCGTGGGCCCTGAGAGCACTCCACGGAGGCTTCCCGCGGTGATTTATTCTTCATTAATAAGCTCTATGCTGTATTAGGATCAGATTTACGACTCTGCCTCGCTAATATTTCTGACATTTCATCTGAAGAGAATTCCAAATGAAATCGTGAAACATCACTGCTTCTCCCCAGTGCTCTGACACTGCAGAGCCCAGGGAGCTGCTGGGACGAGGTGGTCCAGGAAAGGGACAGAGGGTGTTTCCGGCTTGGCTCTGGGGGGCCTGGCTAGGTCTACAAGCAGCTCAACAGGTGAGCAGCTTGGGGTAGAAGACAGCAGACCATAAGCACAGCAAGGATGGTGACAATGGGACCAGCTGTGTTGATTAGTGGCCGACTGGGGTACCAGATAAAGGGATTCATTCATTCCTTCACTCATTCATTCATTCCATGTGGTTTACTAATACATGTCGCTTGGTGCTTGGGACAGAGCAAAGAACAAAGACGAAGATCTCAACTCGTGCATGTGATGCTCAGGCCCAGGGACAGGGCGACCGTAGAAAGGAGAACCACAAAGAAAGAAAATAGGCTGTTCATGGGCACAAAGGGCCAGACTCAAACCAAAGCAAGACAAGGCAGTGTGACGGCACACACCTGTAACCCCAGCACTGAGGAGGCCGATACAGGAGGATTGCTGTGAGTTCAAGAGGGGCCTGGGTGACATAGTGAGCCCCACCAAAGGAAAGAAGGGCATGGTAGTACACACCACTACAACTGGGGCATGGCCTCAACTCCTCTGCTCAGCGCGCTGACACTCCGCCTCTCCTAAGCCATATGACGACACAAAGGGACCTGTGTCCCACGGGCCAGCTTCCAGAGGTCGATCTCAGCCAGTGGTCTCTGTTCTCCCCCTGGCTTGCATACCACACTCACTGAGGGACCTTACAAAGACTGTCACCCTGGTCCCCCTGCTGGAAGGTCTGATTCAGTCGGTCTGGATGCAGCCTTAGACTCAAACTTGGGGTCCATCAGGTACTCCAAGGCCAGGTTCAGGCATGAAAGGCAGACAGTCTGGTGTGGACTCCAGCACAGTCCCTCTGGCTTCTGTTTTCAGTGTGATGACCATCTGTTTCGTGCTTTCAGAGAGGAGCTTAAGCCAGGCAGGTCACCTGGAAACTCCACAGCTGATTCCCATGGAGGGCTGCAGGCCCCTCTACCCACAGCTGGCCCTCCTGACCTCAGAGTAGCTCCAATCATCTTTCTCCCAGGCCACAGCCCTTAAGGCCACATGCTTAGTGACACAGAACTCGAATATAGAACTCTCCTCCTCCTCCTTCTTCTCCTCCTCCTCCTCTCCTTCTTCTTCTCCTTCTCCTTCTTCTACTTCTTCATTTAGGTTTTTTGAGATAGAGTTTCTCTGTGTAGCCCTGGCTGTCCTGGATCTCACTCTGTAGCCCAGGCTGGCCTCAAACTCACAGAGATTTGCCTGCCTCTGCCTCCCAAGTGCTGGAATTAAAGGTGTGCGCCACCTACACCCCCACACTCAGTGGAGGGGGACTTCTGATACCACCACAGCTCATCAGCCCCCCAAAGAAAATTCCAGGCTCCTGAATGACACCTAGTCTGTGACCTATAGCATTGGATCGCCATAGCACCCACCCCACCCCACCCCACCCCGGGTGCTGACACTAAGCATGCAAAGGGAACAGAGCATGGGCCAGCTAAGGACCTGTGATTTGTCCTGGGAGACCCTGTGGTCACAGGGAAGACCACGGAGTCAGTGCTGTTACTTTGAAGTGAAAAGTGTGCCTGGAGGTCACAGTAGCCGAAGTGACCTCTTCATCTCTTAAAAACCAATTTCATTTATTTTGTGGGCACACGGGTGTTAGAGCATGCCTGGGAAAGTCCTTGTTCTCTCCTTCCGCTAGGCAGGTCACCAGGCTTAGAAGCCGGCACCTTTGCCCACTGGGCCACCTCTGCCCGTCAATGGTCATTTCTGTCTTCTTGCTCAGCACCAAGGGTGATGGGCAGAAGGAGGCTAGGTGGCCACCCTCATTCTGCTCACAGTGGGGCTCCAAGGAGAGACAGCTGCCCTGGCGTCCACTCCATCCCCACCCAGAAAGAGACAAAAGTTAAGTAAAGGTTAGGGGCCAGAAGGGAAGCAGAGAGAGGCTATCTACAGAAGTCCAGGTAGGCTTCCTGGAGGAGGAGGGCAAGGTTGAGGGAGTGAGGTCTGAGGCAGGGTTTGGGGGTGTTATGAAGGGACACAGATAGGAGATGTAGGAGAGGCTATGAGCGGGCTGGTTCCAAGCCAAGGTGAGCTCTGGCACCAGATTCAGGCAGGCCCTTGAACGCCAGCTGTGGGGTCACAATAGCTCCCTAAGCAGCAGAAAATCTTGAGACTCCAAGGAGGGACCAGGGCAGGAGGGGGAGGTGGTGGCCAGTCACAAGGCCAGTCCTGGCAGACACCTCAGAGGCTCCTGTCTGGCTGCATGGGATGGAGATGATCAAAGTTGTCCGAGCCTCATTCAGGCTCATTCATTCATTCATGCAGCTCAGGAACACTTCTGGAAGGGTGGGAAGGACCAGGAGAGGCCAAGAATGGGGAAAGTGCTGGAAACCTCAGTCCTGGCACTTTGCTGCTCTTTGGAGAACTCTCAGAAGTGGTGGGGGCAAGAACGAGAGAGGCCAGCAGGCAGCCCTCGCGTGACAACCAGACCCATCGGATACCAGCATGGACCCAGAGAAGGGACGAATCAGAGAAACAACAAGATTAGAAAAATGCACGGAGATGTGTGCAAATCTCACCTTGCAGAAGTGGGAACCAAAGTCTGAGGTCACACAGCTTGGAGGAGCTGAGACGTAACCTGCGTCTACCTGGATCTGAGCCCATGTTTCTGCCTTGCTCTGCTCCCTCTTCCCTGTGGGTTTGGGTTTCATCGGGCGCTTCTCAGCTACCAAAGGGGCCATTCCAGACAGTGACATGTAGACATGCGTGCGGCTTTGCATGCCTGCTCCAAAGTTGCTTGCTCACTGGGGTGGGCACTTGAAAATGGAGTCCTTGGTGCTTATTAATTCAGGGCCTCTCCTCCTCAACACTGCCATTTTGGACCAAATAATTATCATTGTTGTGTGCATGTGTGTAGGTCAGAGGACACCTTGGTGGGCGTTGTATCTCTCCTTCTACTGTGTGGGTCCTGGGTGTCCAATGCAGGTCATCATCAGCCAGAACCATCTTGCTGGTCTCCAAATTTCTTCTTTCCTAATTCCTAATTTCTGGAGATTGGTTTCATCAGTTGTCTAGAAAAGCCCAGCAGTTTAGATAATTGGTGCTAGGAAGATCTGAGAAATATTCCAGTGCCTCTCATTTCTATGCTCAGGGTTCTTAGGCGTGGTAGAATTGTTTGGGCCTAAAAATCACAGACCTCTTATGTCTCTGAGGTTCTGATTCTCTAGGTGGGTGTCAGGCCTGGCACCTGAGTGCTTCTAACATCTAACACACAACGCAGACCACATCTAAGACTAATACCTGGTCATCCAGCCTCCCAGAGAATTAGGGCCAAGGTGCCACTGTGCAGTTCCACAAATGACCACCAGGTGGCAATCTCCAGCCACAGTTCTCACAAGGGACTCCTGCAGGAAGGTGGCCTTCTGTAGTAGCGGCTTTTGCTGATGAGCCAGCATTTCACATCCTGGCTCCTTGTCCCGCACAGACTCCATACCGATGTGAACGTCCCCTTTCTTTGTCTCTGTCTTCAAGCCATTCCTTTCAGCAGCTGACAGCTGGGGGCTACCAATGAAGCCAGTATAGCTGTGACTCTGTCTGGAATTGGACTTCAGAGGGTTGGGCACTGGGCGGGATGGGGTGAGGGGGTGGGGGGGTGTCTCAAAAACAAAATGGTGGGTGTGATCTTGGACAAGCTTGGACAAGCTCCCTAACCTCTCTGCCTCGATGTCTTCTTTTGTAAAAGGGATAACAATGTCTTGCTTGTGTAGCTGTTAAAAAGAGACAAGTGCACGTCACAGATGTTTCGTGAACAAGCTTGTGTTTTACACTAGGCAGACAGGGACTTGATGAAGGTGAGCGGCTTGCCCAAGTCACATTGGGAGAGAGTGGTGGGTTTGTGTCTCATTTCCTGTTTCCTGACCCTGAACCTATGAGTGTGTGTGTGTGTGTGTGTGTGTGTGTGTGTGTATGTGTGTGTGTGCATTCATGCGGAGGTCAGAAGTCAACCCCAGGCGTTGTTCTCAGAACTGTTCATCTTGGTTTTGTCTGGTGTGTGTGTGTGTGTGTGTGGTGTGTGTGTGTACACGCATGAGTGTGTTTGTATGTGCAGGTGGGCACACATGTGTCGTGACCTAAGTGTGGAGGTCCGAGGACCCCTTCGGATGTCAGTCCTTGTCTTCCATCTTGTCTAGACAGTCTCTCTTGTTCACTGTGTCGCACACCAGGCTAATGGCCCTGAGATGTCATTTCCCGTCTCCCTTTGGGGGTGTGCCTTGGAGTGCAGCTCCGACCTGGGTACTGGAGATCCACACTCAGATGGTCAGGCCTGTACAACAAACATTTTACCCACCGAACTGTCTCCTCAGCCGCGGCCATGTTTCTGAGGTTCGATTGTGCAAGCTCACAGGCCCAGCTCTGTCCTTGGGTGCTAGGGTGGAGCTCAAATCCTCGTGCCTTTGAGGCACGTGTTCCGTGGACAAAGCTATTTCCTCTAGTCCTCTTGCTGTTCAGTGTTCTGGTTTATTTCCATAGGGGAAAATCAAAACTCCAGCAGACAGGACAAATCACAGTGAAGTGCAGCTTTTTCTGCAGAGAGCTCTCCCCGAGGGCAGAAAGGCCTGCTGCTGGATTGGGCTCAGAGAGCCTTCCTCTGACTTCAGAGGTGACAATAAATGTCTACCCTGAACCATGGTCTTGGCCTCTCTGCAGCCAGATGAGATCACATTGGAACATCAGAAGAACTGTGACTAGTCCTGTGTCAAGCGTTAGGGGGGCCAGAGAGCTGTGGGATCCATCTCCCACCCCACAGGGAGCTGCTCTCCTAAGGAAGGAAGTCGAGGCTCCAACACTCCAGCCCAAACTGGGATGGAGCGGTGGCTGGAGGTGGGGGTGGGGGGTGGGGGGGCTCAGAAGTCTGCTTTAGGTTTTGGAGAAATCTTTTTCTCATTTGTAAATAAAGGGGATTAAGTGACATTATTGGGAATGTTCTTCTGACTCCCAGGATCCCTGTGTATTTCTATCAGCTATGGCCAAGAGCATCCAAGGGAAGTCCAACACGGGACGCAACCACTGTGAGTAAAGGATAATATTTACTTCCCATGCTCACATTCATCAAGGCGCCTTGGCATCCATGCCCTCATGGAAACACCGGCCAGGACAGAGAGCCCCAGCTGTCCTCCGAAATGGATCTGCCACTTGTACCCTACCCCCCACACACACACACACAAGGCTGGTCTCATTTGCCGTCTTCATTTTTAGACACATTCCAAACTTTTTAGCAAATTACAATGTTTGCCAACTGGCCGTCTGGGGCCCAGGAGAGAGTATTTATAGCACGCTGGGACGCTGCCATCCCAGAGAAACCTGGTAAGAAACTAGACCCGTGCTGTGTCCAGGGGTGGCATTCTGTGGCCTGGGGGAGAATGGGGTTCCAGGAGCAGAGAGCCAAGATGGACCTGGGGTCTTTGGAACATCAGAGGCTGTCTTCTGCTGCTTCCAGGATCCCATGATGCATCTGTGCAAGCTCAGTCAAGGTCAAGACTCACCACAGGTCAGCTCTTGATCACGGGGGTCATCCCCACATCTCCGTTCATTTCCTCCATCTCATGTTCCTTGAGGTCTGCATTCCTTGGAGGGTCAAGTCACCATGGCCAGCCTTGATTTTCCCTGTCAATACAGAGGGTGGTTGTACGCTCCATGCGCCTCTAGCCATGTGCATGAAACTCCAGTCATTCCTATCATGCAGCAGGTGCATAATAAATGTGTTTGTGTTCCCATCCTGCTCAGTGCTGGGTGCTGTGGCACTCAAGGGGGAAAACCAGAAATACATACAGTCCTTCTTTTCCAGATACTCTGTCCCAGGTTGGGATCCAGGATGCAGATGAGGCACGTCCCCGGAATAGCAACAGGCTATCCACCATCGCGCCAATGTTGCTGTGTACAAACAAATGCTATAGCATTGGAAGGGCCCTCATGGCTTCCTGAGGGACAAACGTGCAATGTCCCTTCACTCCAGAAAGTGATGCGGGTCAGGGAAGCCAAGAGGCTTGTGCGAGGTCACACAGACAGCTGGGAAAGAGCTGGGACTCCCGGCCCCTTTCCTAGGATTCAGTTCACCATTTTGATTGGCTCTCTGGGACCTACAATTCTGAGCCTCCCAGGTCCGTCCCATGCCCCACTTTCCATTAAGATCTCTTCTCAACCGGAGAGATGGCTCGGTCTTAAAGGTACTTTACGTGGAAGCCCAGTGACTCAACAACAGCGACCTGAGTGACCTGAGCTCACGGCGACCTGAGCTCACGCCCTGGACCCCACAGAGGAAGCAGAAACCGATGCCATAATATTGTTTTCTGACCTCCACACCAGTTGTCACGTGCACACACAGACAATTAAAAAACAAACAAACAAACAAAACCCCAACAAAACAGAACAACCCCAAAACCAAAAGACCCTAGAAGATCTCTGGGCTCTCGTTATCCCCACTTCCACTGGGTACTGAGGCCACCTCAGCAGCCTCTCCGCATCTTATGTTACGTCGTTTTCTTTGTTGCTTTGCTCTCTGCATTTTCTGTGATCAGAAGGCACTGCATTTTTCATTAAAAGCGAAATCTTTGGCTGAGGATATGGCTCCGTTGGTGGAATGCTTGACTAGCATACATGAAGTGTGCATGAAGTGCGCGTGAAGTGTGCATGAGGCATGCATGAGGTATGCATGAGGCATGCATGAGGTATGCATGAGGCATGCATGAGGTATGCATGAGGCACACATGAGGCATGCATGAGAGGTGCATGAGGCTCTGGGTTTGAGCCCCAGATCTGCATAAGACTCAGTGTGTTAAAGCACACACACCTGTAATCCCAGCACTCAGCAAGTGGAGGCCAGAGGCTGGGTCATCCGCAGCTACTTGAGTTTGAGGCCTTGAGGCCAGCCTGGGCTACATAAGACCCTATCTCAAAAACAAGACAAAACGAGGCACAAAGCAAGATAGTCAATAGTCACTGAGGCTTCAGTGGCCCGGCCTTGAGGGAGGGATGGGGAGAGGGACAAAGCGTGGGTGGAGGGGCTGCCGAGCGGACTTCAGGGACAGAGTCTGCTGACTGTCCCCTAGCACCCTGGACAGGGTTTTGCACATAGCCCACCCCATTTATTTTTATTTTATTTATTATTTTTGAGACAGGGTCTCACTATGTAGTTCTGGCTGGCCTGGAACTTAGAGATCTGCCTCTTTCTGCCCCCTGGGTGTTGATATTAAAGGCGTGCACCACCATACCCAGCCCTTGTTGTTTTGTTTTTTGAAATAGGTTCTTGCTGTGTAGCCTAGGCTAGCCTTGAACTCACGACCCTCCTGTCTCTGCCTCTCAAGTAGGGGACTACAGATGTGCACCACCAATCCCCTCAGTAAAGAACTCTAGACTGAACGGCTCCACCTGAGCACACACCTAGAATGAAGCGAAGGTTCAGTGGGGAGGGGCGGGGTCCCCACTGGCAGGAGTGAGGGTCTTCGGGACCTGGGGGCAGGTAGGGGTACCTGCAGCACAGGCAGCCAAGGACAGAACGTCAGGGCTCAGAGCCCTTTAAGGGGACCTGAGGGACAGCTGGGAGAACAGAGCTGAGGCCCAGAGAGGCTCAGAGCAGGTAAGACAAGGAGGAGAGGCAGAGTTGGGATGTCAGGGAGGTGGGGGAGTCCGGACAGGGAGGTTCCCAGTTTGTGAGCTTGAATGTGGCTGACACTGGTGCTCTGGGAACAGATCCCAAACCTGGGAGCTCGGCCAAACCTTTTCTCACACACTCTGGCTCTTTCCTCAGGCAGCGGGCAATGGGTTTTTCTAATAAAGTTCCAAGTCCTTCCCACAGGATCAGTCACCATGCCCATCACCCCCCACTACCACCCCCCCCCCCTCGCCCCCTGTTGGCTCCTGCTCTGGCCACACACAAGCTTCTCAGGGCCTTTGCACTGGCTGTTTCCTCTGCCTGGAATTCTGTGCCATGGATAGCGTGGATGATCGGGCTTCCAGATCTGTGCTTCCAGGGAGGGGCCCAGCTGGCAGGCTGCTCCAGCCGCAGCACACTCAACGCTTCTCTCCCCTTCTGCTTGCTCCGCCTCCCCCCTCCTATCACCAGCCAGCAGCGTGCATTTCTGATTGGCTTGTCTCAGTCAGCTGAGACAAAGCAGTGCCGGGTAACAACCACCCCCAAGATCGAAGGCTACAAACGGCAAACACTGGCTTTTCTCACCGGCAAGTCCATGGGTGGTCAGGGAAGGGCAGCTCCAGGTTGGGGCAGGCTTGAACTCTATTCCTGTGTCTCTGCAGTCTCTTTGGGCCAGCTGCCCCCTAGCCGCCGACTTCTCAAGGAAACTGGTGGGAATCTCAAAGGCTAAGTTCAGGGGGCAGGGTTAGAAGATTATCACACACCACTAACATCCTAAGTAGACCAGTGTCTCTCGGCCTCGTTCCGTACTAAGAGCGGGTGTGGACTGTTGTGGAATATTCTGTGTGAAGGTGTGTCACTGGGATTGGTTTAACAAAGAGCTGAATGGCCATTAGCTGGGCAGGAAGAGGTTAGTTAGGTGGGACTTCTGGAGACAGAGAGCTCTGGGAGGAAGAAAGGAGGAGTCGCCAGCCGGACGCAGAGGGATCAGACATGCAGGAGGAGAGGTAAAAGCCATGAGTCATGTGGCAACATGTAGATAAATAGAAATGGGTTGATTCAAGTTACGAGAGCTAGTGGGACAAGCCTAAGCTATAGGCCGAGCTTTCATAGTTAATAACAAGTCTCCATGTCGTTGTTTGGGAGCCGGCTGGTGGGACAGAGAAAGACTCGTTACAGTGGACTCCACGCTGTCGTGTAGGGGAGAAGGAGAGAAGGGTCAGGAACGCCCCTGACAGAATACAATCAATGCCATCTCCCAGTAGAACACAGATGCCATGGGGCTGGGGCTGGTCCGGACCCGGCTTTATCCCCTCACCTAAAAGAGAAGAATTCTTGCTGTACCCTAAAGTGCACTAATCATTTGCCGAGTGCCCTGCGAACTCCCTGTCGTCGTTCTATGATGACAGGCTGCGCCTTTCCTTACAGCTCTGGGCCTGGAAGCCTGGGGGCCTCTCACCTCCCTACTACGACTCTCTCGTACCCTGAGCTCTGGCAAAATATGGGGGGCCCTCCCTTGCTCCTTTGAGACCCCCAGGTTCAAAAGCCTCATGGCATCCTGTCCACCTGCACTCCCGCCCTCAGGGACCCCCCCGCCCCGAAGCAGCCACCAGGGGTCCTGGGGGCTCAAGCTTGACCTTGCTTTGCAACCTGACCATTGTGTTTCACTGCCCTATCAGAGCATGGGCTCTCAGCATGCACCCAACTGCAGGGTCCTGTTCCAGGGGCCGGGGGTGACCGTTATCTGGACCCCCGACGGTTGAAGAGCTGGCCAGGCTGCGTTGGAAAAGGAAGAGGTGACCACGAAGCGTAGTGTTAGCCAGATGATGAGAGCTGAGAAGGATTTGAATTGTCAGATGGCGTTGACCTTAAATACCCACAAGAAAAAGGCCTTGAATGACTTAGGGGGATGAGGAAGGTTGTAATTGTTGCAACTTTCAGGCAAATAGGTGCTGAGCATGATAATGTAGCTGAAGACACCCACACACACCAGGGGAGAAGCTGAGACCCTGGGGCAGAATGTCAGCGAGAATCTAGGGGACAGGATTGCTGGTGTTTATATCCTTGCAACTTTCCTGTACAGTTGCAACTTCTAAATAATAATATTTAATAAGAAAATCCAAACTGCAGCAACCCGAGTTCGAATCCTCAGAGCCACCTAAAGCCAGACTCAGTAGCATGTGTCTATAATCTCAGAGCTTTCACAGCAGGATGGGAGGTGGAGACAACAGGAGTCTCTGGAAGCCAGCCTGGCATGTGCAGCCGTGAATACCAAGCAGACCTTCTCTCTCTCTCTCTCTCTCTCTCTCTCTCTTTCTCTCTCTCTCTCTCTGGTTTTTCGAGACAGGATTTCTCTGTGTAGCTTTGCGCCTTTCCTGGAACTCACTCTGCAGCCCAGGCTGGCCTCGAACTCACAGAGATCCACCTGCCTCTGCCTCCCAAGTGCAAACAGGGTAAGAGGGGAGGGGCAACACCTGAGGTTGTCCTCTGACCTCCACATGTGTGTATCCACACTATCATACACACACACACACACACACACACACACACACACCACACACACACACACATCATACACACCATTCACACACACCACACACACACACACACACCACACACACCATTCACACACATATACACACACACCACACACACACACACCATACACACCACACACACACACCATACACACCATACATACCCACTATACACACACACACCATACACACCATACACACACGCTATACACACACACCATACACACACACAGCCATACACACCATACACACACTATACACACACACCATACACATCATACACACACACACCATACACACACACTACACACACACCATACGCACACACCATACACACACGCTATATACACCACACACACACCATACACACCCACTATACACACACACACCATACACACACTATACACACCATACACACGCACACACACCATGCACACCACACACACACTATACACACACCATACACACCATACACACACACACACCATACACACACTACACACACACACACCATACACACACTACACACACACACACCACCATACACACTATACACACCATACACACAGAATTTAAAAAAAAAACCCAATTGGTGGGTGAAGCCTTGGTGTCCCCACCCAGAGAACAGAGCCCCAGTGTTCCCATGCAGATTTTCTGCATCCTATCCCCTCACGCCAGGACCACGGCTTTGTTTACTAACCATCTGGGGATGAGTTGTGGCCCCTGATTTCACTGGTTATGAATGTACTTATCGGTCACCGCAGGGCAGTTTATGACGACTGTGGCCGGTGGTGACCAGTACCACCATCCAGCTCACCACAGCCTCGGGCAGAGAGGGAGGTGGGGGCCAGACGGAGGGCTGTGGAAATGTTGGGGGCAGGAAGACCGCTCTGCTACCTTCCTGTTTGTCCGGGACAGCGGCAGCAGGCAAATGGACCACTGCTCAGGCCTGTCTTGTGGCACCAGAGTCCGAGACTCTTCCGGACTCTCGAGGCCTTCCATTCCTGAAGCAAGCTCTCTGGCCAAATCTGTTTCAGGGCTTTATTTAAACAAACTCATTTCTCTGCAAAACAAATCCATTATTGTTACGCCTAGGCTTTACAGATGGGGAACCAAAGTGGCTTCCTCCAAGTCATCGATGAGTGCAGGAGCAAGCGCTCTTAGTATGCCGGCGACAGTCATTTCAATGAGTAGCTACTGGGCACGTTTAATTGAAACCTCTTGGTTAAAAACCAAGTAGCCTGACTCTGAGCTGTCTGATAAAAAGCTGTGGCCTGTGATGCCGGGAGCCACGCTGGATCCATTCAGTAGTCACACCCTCCCTAGCAGGAGTTAGGGAATAAGAAGTGTCCAAAATGACACCTAGCAAGCCTCTGAGGCCACAGCAGGGTTCCCTGGCTCCCGAAAGCCTGCCCTGCCGCCGCCGCCGCCGCTAAACTCACGTGTAGGTCCTCCGCCCTGCACCCCTCCCCCACGCCGTACCCTGGGATTGGTCCAGGGTTGCCGCCTGCCAAGCCCCGCTCTCCCTGAGACCATGTTCCCATCACTGGGGTGGCCTGGGCAGCTGCCAGCCAAGAGTGTTAATTACTATGGAGTTGCAGGGGACCCAGCTAGTCCCCCCACACACATCCCCATTTCTATGTGGGAACTGAACGGACCCACCCCTGGGTAAAGGGGTGTCAGCAGGCACCTGTTCACCCCGTGCTGGGTTCCCAGGCCCCTAGAGCCCCTTGTAATAGTGGCCATTTGCCCTGTAATCAGTGGGTGACCGGGTTTTTAATCTTGGAGACCCCTCAGATACCAGCTGGGAAGTGGGATTTGTCAAGCAGGGAGGGAGGGTCTGTCTGTGAATGTCAGAGCCCACTTCAGCACAAAGGGGGTATCCTGGAGCAGCTTCCCCACCCCCCTAATCTCGCCTGACCTCAAAGCCACTCTGCAGCATGTAGGGGGAGCCTCGAGCATGCCCACCCACAGTTGCCTGAATCTGGAGCGGGAGCGCTAACTCAGGTACCTAGCAAATGGAAGCGTTTCTTAGCTTGACCTTCATGCCCCTCCTCTGAAACTTCGTTTCTACCCGCTGCCTGTCAGCAGCTGTCCGGCAAAGACCACCGCTCAGGCTGCTGAACCAGGTCTTCGCCCTCCCGGGTAAAGAGATCAAAAGCTGTGGACTCTGTTATGAGGCCTCCGGGCAAACTGCTCTTCTCAGGGCCTCTGTACGGGAGGCCAGGCTGACTCGGCACTTGCTGCATGCCCAGCGTGTGTTCTGGCCTTGAAATGCCTGATCTGACCCAGGCTGTGATAATGACCCTGTGACCTCAATCTTCCCATTCCCAGTTGACACAGGAGAAGTTGCAGTCTGGGAGGGAGAGCTGGGGCGGGGACCTGAAGCCAGGCCTCCCGTGTAGACCTTTCTTCCTAGGCTGCCACCACCTCTGAGTGATTACAAGAACCCCTGTGGTCTAAAGTGACGGAGCAGAGATCCCGTAGGCAGATCCTCACGTCTCCTCCTTTGCAGTCGCCCCTGACTACCTGTGAGTGGTTCCCCGATATTATTGCTGCAGACTAGCGTGTGTGCGCCCCCAGGGTGGAGCCTCCAGCCTCGGAGTCTTTCCGTAGACTGTCTTGCAGTGTGCCGCCTCTTCTGAGAGCTCATCTGGTGCACCCGATGACCTCCTGCGAGTAAGACTTCATAGCTCGCACCGAAGGGCGCTCCTCCAGAGGGGTGGCGCCCTCTGCTGGACTCTTCTTTCCTCGCACTTAAAACTATGCCGGGATCCCTCATCCCGAAACCCCAAATCCGCAATGCTCTGAGATCAAAAGCCCTTTTGGAATCGGATGTGACCGTTCATGCTCCTCACCCCAGCATTTGCGGGCCTGATCAGGAGGAACGCTACGAGTCTGAGCTACACCCTGAGTTTCAGGCCAGCCTGGGCTACAGAGAGACCCTGTCTCAAAACAAAGCGAACAAACACCGCACCAAACGAAAACAAACAGGCAAACACAAAATTGCGTGTTTGTGGGGGGTGGGGGTCGGGGAGGGGGGCATCACGTGACACTCAAGAAGTTTTCAGTTTCAAAGCACTTTAGAGTTAGTTAGGATTTTTAGATTAGAGAAGGCGGTAAGTAAAGTGATAGGCCAAAATAAAATAAAATAAAATAAAATCAGAAAAGCTGTAAAATCGAAAATATTTCTGGGTCCCCAACACTTTGGGTAAGGGATATTCAACATATACTCTGTGTAGATATGCTGAGTGAACAGATGAATGAAACTGTGATCACAGCAGCCACAAATTCTTCCAAAAACCACCTGCCCGCCCCCCCCAAAAAAAACAAAGACCAAGGATGTGGCCCCATTGGTAGTGAACTTTCCTTCCTAACGTGCACGAAGCCCAAAGCCCTGGGCTCCATCCCTGGCGCCACATAAACCAGCTGTTGTGGTATGGAGGCAGGAGAATCAATTCAAGACCATCCATGACTACCTACCGAGTTAG
This sequence comes from Peromyscus leucopus, assembly GCF_004664715.2. NCBI lineage: Eukaryota > Metazoa > Chordata > Mammalia > Rodentia > Cricetidae > Peromyscus > Peromyscus leucopus. Next base: position 90,550,091 of record NC_051086.1, on the reverse strand, counting down.
AAGCCAGTTTGTGCTACATGGGATTCTGACTTAAGATATACCCATTTTACAGACTAACAGACAGAGTCACAGAAGGTCACAAATGGCCCCAGATGCTACAGTCTGGCTTTACATTTCTGCGTGCCTCACTGCAGAACTTATCCAGGGTTCCCTGGGTTCAAAGAACTCCGTGACTCAAGGACAGGTAAACAGCTTGTCCGGGTGCTGACACCCTCAGACCCTCTACCGTGGACACAGTTGGCCTGTCCGCTGTCTCTTGCTATGACCAAGGGGAGCAATGCTGGGATCCCACAAAATCCCCCAGGCCAGGGTAAAGGTAAAGACCCTTTACCTTTCAGGGGAGGTGACCCCAAATTTCAGACACTTGAAAATAAAAGCCATATTAAAAAACAAAACCGCTTGTTCTGCCTTAAAATATCGTGAGCTAGGGAAGCAGTCAGCCTCAGTGTTGCATTTTATTATGGGATAGAATTCAAATTGGGCTGGTTTGGGTTCTGCACACCTCCACACATTGTTTGGGGAATTAAGGGATCAGTTGTATTGGTAATTATGGTTTAGCATTCAATTACCCAGCCCCCAGTTGAAAACCGTTGAATTGTCTGTGACAGGGCTTAAATTTAGCCTAGTCTCATGTCCTATGAAGACTTCACGAGTCAATACAAGCCATCCGGAAACCACAAGGTCCCTGCGCCGGGTGGTAATGACCAGTTGGGTTGAGGTTTTTTATCTGGGACAGCGGGACAAGGGACAAGCTGACCTGCAGGGCATTCGGGGGGGGAGCACCCTACAGCACACAGTTCCTAGAGCCTGCCTGACCTGGCTGGCCCTGAACCCGGGCTCAGCAGGCATCCAGGAAAATGCTGACGCTTCAGCTGATGGGTGACTGCCGACCTGGAGTCTCAACAAGGAAGCAGCCCTGGGGTCGTGAGTGACATGTGAGGCTTGGGGACATTGCCACTGGACACATCTGTACCTGAGTCCCTGCGCTGCATCAGTGAGTGAACCGGGAAGGGGCACCAGATGTCTATTTGGTTATCTGTCCATTTACCTGTATCTATCTACCCATCCATTTGTCCTTCTATGTATCTGGCAGTGCTGGAGCTGAACCCAGGGCCTTGAGAACGATAGGTGAACATTCTACCTTTGAATCACACCCCAGCCCTCACTTTGCTTTCTGTTTTGAGATCTCACCGAGCTGCCCAGTGAGTCTGCCGCTCACTGCCTCAGCAGCCCCAGGCCCTGGGGTTACAAACCTCTGACACCGGACCCGGCTCACTTCATTCCTTCCAGCCTCTGTCTCCTCATCTGTTAGACAGGGACACCACATGCCTCACGTACGTGTTAGTCACCGTGAAGGCAGCAGACTAAGAACAGTGATGACATGTGGTACCCACGGAGGGCGTCAGGCACATGCGCTCATCTGAGTGGCGCTGAAGAACCCATGCGTCCGTCAGGTAGAGTTCTGTATGGAGAGGGCGTTGGGGTGGCAGCCATGGATCCCTACTCTGGCCAACTGAAGACAACTGCTTGTGTTGGGAGGGGTGAGGCCCAGTAGGCACCCACAGGCCTGGGTGTACTCTGCTCATCCTGCTCTCCAGGCACCCATGGAGCCAACAAGCTCACCACAATATTCCCAGTCTCTGGAGCCCCTGGCCTCAGGACCTGCTGTAATCACAGACCTGCCCTGGCACTTCCATGAAACAGAAAGAGGAGAGTCTGCCCAAGGGCAGATACGAGGATTTCCTGTTCTTCAAGACGATGCAGGGGTTGAAGGTGTAGATCAGTTGGCACTGTGTGTGCCTACCATACGTGAAGCTCTGGGTTTGATCCCCAGCATAAGGGTGACATTCCAGTGGGAATACAGGCCGGGCGGCCGGAAACTCAAAGTCATCCTCACCTACATAACAAGTCTGGGACTAGCCTGGGCTACATGAGACCTCTCAAATAAATAAAATATTATAAAGTCAGTGAGCTGCAAGATGTCAGGGTGCCGGGGGATGGATACTGGGTGCTTTACCCACAGTGCGTGGTCGTTATTACCGCTGTGTCTAGACCAGGAGGCCAAGGGTCAGCACTGACAGGCACTTTCTGAAATCCACACAGCTACTGAGCCGCAGAGCAAGCTGAGATTGAAGTCCGTATGTCCTTCTGTCTCAGCCTCGGAATTTCTATGGTAGTGTCAGGTACCAGCATCTGGGATTGCAGCCTCCCAACTACAGGGACCAGCAGACAATGTGGGGAGTATGTCTGTCCAGTCTAACTGTCCAGATTCATGAGTGGGAGTAGGGGCTTGTGACCCTGAAGAATTCAGAAGTCATCGTGTGCTCTGAGGCTGGGGACAAGTTTCTGCTTCTGTGGTTTCTCAACTCTAATTGTGGCCCCTCCCCCTCTCCTCAGCATTCCACATTCTCCAAAGCCGGAACCAAATTCCACTTTATCTAAGAAGTCTTCCTGAGCCTCCCTCCCCTTCCCCAGTGTCAGGGGGCTCAGGCTTCTCCTTCCTGTGAACCGTGGTCTCTGCTGCCCTGACCCTGGCTGGACTCTGCTTCCGTAACTACCACGAGGGCACAGCGCTGGTCCAGGGGATGATCATGGGGTGTGTGCTGAGTGAATCAGAACCACTTTTCCCCTTAACAGACTACATGCTCACTCCAGGCCCCACACTGACTCTTAGCCCCACTTAGTCCCCTTGGGTTGGGCTGGTCCCCTCTGTGGGAGAGGAGAACTCTGGGTACCAAGACTGTCATAACTAGGCACTGTCCTGTGGGAGAAGGGAAACAAAGAGAGGGAGAAGGAAGCCTGCATGAAGGGCAGTCCAGGGGGGGAATAAAGGCCAGGGGAGGAGCAGGGAAGCCTCTTTCTTCTCTGGCTCAGAGTCCTAGATCTACTAACTTACTAGCTGTGTGGCCTTGGGCAAGTTACTTAGCCCCTCTGATCCTCAGTTTCCAAATTCTCCAAACAGAGCTTGAAATGGGCCAGGTAGCATACACCTGCAATCCTAGCACTCAGGAGGTAGAGACAGGGGGATGAAAAGTTCGACCTTTCTCTTTCTTATGTGTGTGTGTGTGTGTGTGTGTGTGTGTGTGTGTGTAGTGACAACAATATATATATATATATTATTGGAAGACTGGATGAGTGTAAAAGATCTCACAGTCTCAGCCTTTAGGAAGTTCAGGAGACGCATTAACTGCTTTGGGGGTTTGAATAGGTATGGCCTCCATAGACTCATGAGTTTGAACGCTTGGCCCATAGAAAGTGGCACTATTAGGAGGTATGGCCTTGTTGGAGTAGGTGTGGCCTTGTTGAAGGAAGCGTGTCACCGTGGGGGCGGGCTTTGAGGTCTCATGTGCTCAAGCTACACCCAGTGTGGCAAACAGTTCACTTCCTGTTGCCTGGGATCAAGATGTAGACCTCTCAGCTCCTTCTCCAGCACCACGTCTGCCTGCGTTCCACCACATCCCCCCATGATGATAATGGACTAATGGTCTGGAACTGTAAGCCAGCCCAATTAAATGTCTTCCTTTATAAGAGTTGCTGTGGTCATGGTGTCTCTCCACAGCAACAGAAAGCCTAACGAAGACACTGCCTGTATCGTATTCCTCAGTGCTCCGGGTCACTGGCACAGGCTGCAGGAGCCTCTTCCGGCCTCCTTCTGTACTCTGTGTCCCAGCCATGCCGAGCATCCATGATGGCCCGCCTGCCCTACTCTGATTGCTACGGCTGTCACAGAATCTGCGGCACTGGCTGCACCAGCCATCTGTGGCTTGCTGGGATAAAACATCATGACCAAGGCAGCCTATAGAAAAAAGAGTCACTGGGCGTTGTGGCATACATCTTTAATATCAGCACTCCAAAGGCAGAAGCAGGAGGATCTCTAAGTTCAAGGCCAGCCAGGCCTACAAAGCCAGTTCCAAGACAGCCATGGCTACACAGAGAAACCCTGTCTCAAAAAATTTTTAAAAAAAAAATGGAAGAAAGGAGGAGAAAGAGGAGGAAGAGGAGAAGGAGAAGAAGGATAAGAATGGATGGATGGAAGGAAGAGAGAGAGAGAGAAAGAAAGAGAGAGAGAAGGAAGGAAGAAAGAGAGAGAGAGAGAAGAGAAAGAAAGAAAGAAAGAAAGAAAGAAAGAAAGAAAGAAAGAAAGAAAGAAAGAAAGAAAGAAAGAAAGAAAGAAGAATCTATTTGACCTTTGGCAAGAGTCCATCATGTGGGAGGCATGCTTCAGGCAGGCATGGTGGACAGAACAGGAAATGGAGCGCTCACATCCTCAACGGCAAGCATGAACCAGAGAGGACTAACTGGAAGCAGGGCAAGGCTGTATGCTCTCAAAGCCTGCCTCAGTGATGCACTTTGTCCAACAAAGCCACAGCTCCTAAGACCCCCAACAGCACTACCAACTGGGGACTGAGTGTTCAAAGCCTGAGCTTACGGGGCCATTTCTCATTCAAACCACCACACTGGGAAATTTATAAAGAGTTTATTGATGCTGTTTGTTTGTTTTAGGTAGGGTCTGGTGTACCTCAGGCTGGCCTTGAACTGGAGCTCAGCATGTAGTCCAGGGTGACTTGGAACTTCTGATCCTCTCGCCTACCTGTCAAGGGCTAGAATGATGGCATGGACCACCGCACCTGATTAGGGGAGAGGTTTGTTTTGGCTCATGGATCTGGAAGTCCACGAGCTCAGCAGAATGGAAAGAGCAAACCGTTCTCGAGATAACTGACCCACGCTCAGGGGAAGTCCATGATCCCTTCATGAGGGTGCAGCTCCCGTGACCCAGCACCTCTTATGGGTCCCACATCCTCTCAGTTGAGGACGAGCCTCAGCCTGAGTTTTGGCTCTGTCTAAACCCTGTAGCCTGAACGCTAACACTGCCTTGCGTTCGCATCCTCACACTCGATGCCCAGCAGGCCTGTCCCTTCCAGGTACGACCAGCTAGGAGCTGGTCCTCTGTGCCACCGCCTAACTATTTGTGAGGTCTGCTGCTGCCTTGCCCTTAGCTCCTGTAACTCAGCTCCAGCCACAGCGAGAAGCAAGCAGGATGAGGTCTGAGTAAGTTTAAGGACTAATTCTGGCAAGGACCTGGTGTCCTACAGGCAACGAATAGAGCTGGAATTGCTTTTCAGTCACGTCCCCAATCTGGCCCCACGCCACAACTTAGGTACCATCTGGCACTCAGTGGGTTCACGCTAGGTCACTGTTAGACACTTGTCATTCCAGGGCTGCTTAGCATCACATGCTGGGCTTGGGGGAGGATCTCTTGCTGAGTCAGGCTTTGGAGGCAAGGGGTAGTCAGAGCTCCCCAGATGGAAGTCCAAGAGGCCATAGCCTCCCACCAGCATCCAGAGTGAGACACGTGACCCAGGCTGACCAATGAAATGTTCTCCCATCCTGCCCAGTGCTCATATGGGGCAGATCTGGTGACAGAGGTCGTCAAGGGGCCGTGCCTGGGAAGCCCCACTCTCATGAGGAGAGAAGATGGATGGTTCTGCCACCCATCTCCCTTACCCACTCCTACCCTGGTGCGTTCCAGGTGGCTCACTGAAGGCCTTGCTATCAACAGCTTACCTTCTTAGCTAGCAATGGTTTCTGTCACTTGTCACCAAGAGCCTAGTCAGGAGTGGAAAGGGTTGGATGGACCCAGAGGTCAGTGGCTATGTATTTCTGACCATGTGCTGACAAGCAGGCCCTGGACCAAGCACATGGTGTTCAGATGATGTGTAAGATACAGGCACTCTACTGGGGAGACACAGCCAAGATACTATGTGAATCAGATACATATATCCAACCTCTAGACATCGTGGCGTGATGCTGACAGCCACAACATACATGCTTAAGAACCACACAATTGACTTACAAGAAAACGAGCCCCCAGATCTCATAATGGTTGTGTGTGTATGTGTGTGCACATAATTTAATGGGTGTGGGCACACGTGCGTGCAAGTAGTGGCCAGAGGTCATCATCAGATCATTCAGACAGGCTTTCCTATTGAACCCAGAAATGACTGATTGGCTAGGTTGGCCAATGAGCTTTGGAGATCTACCTGTCTCCACCTCCCAGTGTTGGGGTTACAGGTGAGAACCACCATGTTGGGTTTTTAGTGAGTGCTGGATTGGAACTTGGGTCTTCATACTCATGGCAGGCACTTTACCCACAGATCCATCTTTCCAGCCCCCAAATTCTTAGGCTTTAAGTCAGTTTACAATTTCGTGTTGAGTGGCATTCTTAGCTACCACTTGGCTTCGTGTGGCCAGTAGGCCACAAGTTGGACATGCCCAGTCATTGTGAAGTTTGCCAGACCCTGGAGGAAGTGACAGTGTCCATTGGGTAGGGCCAACACAAGGGACCGCCATATGAAAATGGAAGCATTCAAGTATTATTTCAGAACTGAGCTTGAGCTAACAAGGCTGGGGTGAAGGGGAGGACTCCGTTTATAATCAGGCAGGTCTAGGACTTCATTAGCACATGGGCTAATGAAGGGAAGATTTAATCCAAGGGCAAGCAGCTGGGTCCCTGAGGTTATCATCTTCTTCTAGCTGGTACCCAGGGGTACACGTGACGACAATGAGATTGTCCCTCCACGTGTGGGCTCTATCTTAGGTACACTGCACGGCCTCAGGGAAGAAGCCACGATGAAGTCATGTAGTAGAGAGGCTTCAGGCTTCAGCAGGACAACAGGGCTTCCTCTCCTCCTCTAGGCCATGGGTTCCCAAACTGGGTCGCAACCCCGCGGGGGTCCCATATCAGGTATCCTGCATATCAGATATTTATATTATGATGCATAACAATAGCAAAATTACAACTATGAAGTGGCAATGAAATAATTTTGTGGGGGGGCAGGTCACCACAACACGAGGAACTGCATTAAAGGGTGGCAGCATCAGGAAGGCTGAGAACCACTGTTTGGATGATGTGATGGCCATTCTTGGTTGTCAACCTGACTACATCTGGAATTAACTAAAAAGCCCAAGAGGCTGGTACACCTTTGAGGGTTTTGTTTTTGTTTTGTTTTTTCTTGATTGAATCATTTGAGGTGGGAAGACCTACCCTAGATCTGGATCTTTTGAGGTGGGAAGACCCACCTTTAATCTGGGCCACACTTTCTGATGGCAGCTTATATAAAGGACATGGTCTACATAGTGAGTTCCAGGACAACCAGAGCTACATAGTGAAACCCTGTCTCAAATAAACAAACAAACAAAAAAAATCCCACACAAATAAAATTACAGGTGGTCCACCAGAACCCAGAAACGTCCCTCAGGGCCTTGCATCGTGGAAAACACAGAGACGGCGAGAAATCCAAGGCGCCGACTGTTGCCACTTGACCCTAAAGCTGCCTTAGCATGAGATTTGAAAGCCCGGAGAGATCGGTTCCCAGGCAGCCCAGGATTCTGCGGTGTAGACAGGAAGATGGGGGGTAGGACGTGAGGACTCTAAACACCTGATGGGAACAAAAGAGAAGCTGGGAGAGGGGTCCAAAACTCCTAGCAGCCCCTGCTTCCAGAAAGTTCCTGTTTCCCAACCCTCCCGCCTTCTAGTCCACTTTCAGCAAGCCTCTACTCTGCTTCCACTTGGAACTTTGGGAGGCACCCGATCCCCTCGTCCCCAAGGCCGTGCCCTTCTTGTGTGTCTAAGGAAACACTCTGTACACACTTGGTTTCTTCCTTCTTTTCAAGCAGTAAATTATCAGACACAACCTCTTTGGAAAGCAATTTGGTCATAATACCAAGTGTCATAAAAATGTTCCCAACCTTTGGCCTCATCATCTTCCTCCTGGGAATTAATCCTGAGGAAATAATTCACAAAGAAGACAGAACAATTTTGGTATCTACAGAGACATTTATTGGGGTGTTATTTATGATGGGGAAAACCAGAGATGCCTTCCCCCAGCCAACAAAAGGGGGTTGGGCCTATAAATTATGATACAGGCATCCGACAAAACACTGTCCAAAGGTAGATTGAAAATGGTGTACTAACAGCAGAGGGATTCAGAGGCCTGGGAGATGTAGCTGCCTGGTAGAGAGCTTGCTTAGCGTGCTCAAGGCCTGAGTTCAAGCTGCAGCACCTCATAATCCGGGTGTGGTGGTTCACATTTCTCATTCAGCATTCGGGAAGTGGGGGCAGGGGGCACAGAGAGATGTTCAAGGTCATGCTTGGCTCCACAGAGTCTGAGGTCAGCCTAGGCTACAGGGGACTCTGTCTCAAGAGAAAAGAAAAAGAAAAAAAAAAAAAAGAAGCAAGTTAAAAAGAAAAAAAAAAATCAGATCCAGTCACAGAAGGACAGAAAAGTTGTAAGAGCCAGGGGTCAGAGAGGACCAGAGCAAATCAAGGTCTCTGGGCACATCAGGACCACTGCATTCGTGACCTCACAAGTGGGCGGTTGCCTGTAGGAGACCCACAGAAGATCAACCCAGTCAATATTCTAGAAGTGAGTGGGAAGGGGTCCATGGGTCTTCCTCCTACCTGAGGCACTATGGGCAGCCCGGGCTTCTGGAGGAGGGGAGGTCAGTTTTCTTTAAGGAGGTGATTGAAGATAGGTTGACCATGCTTCAGTGAATGGCCCCACACCCAAAAATACATGGATGGCACAAACTGAATTGATTGGTTATTACATTTTTTTTAAAAAGGACATGAATCTGCAGGGATAGGGAGATGGGGATGGGTCTGGGAAGCATTGAAGTGAATATCATCAAATACACTGTATGGAATTCTCAAATACTTAATAAAAATATTCATTTATTTACTTAAACTTTTAGGCCCAGAATTCATTCTGAATGTCCTGTGATAGCTGCAATACTGACAAATGTATCCATTCATCCTTGGTGTGTGTGTGTGTGTGTGTGTGTGTGTGTGTGTGTGTGTGTGTGAAAGTCGGCCTAAACCAATAGCTTGTGTGGAAGGGCTGCCAAGATGGGTACACAGTCCTTCAAACATTCCAGGGTCCTAACAGTGAGACTCCACTTTGTAAAACTGTCACCTGTCCCCAGGGGATGATGACTTTCTTTGTTGCCTCTTGAAGGTGGCCTCCCGGATCCCGCCTGGCTTCGTCCCCACCCCGACCCCAGAGGAGCCTCTTGGGGACCCATGCCAGCGACTCCCACTCGCTCCGATCCTTCGGTGGCAGACAGAGCCCAGGGCACGTTTTCATGCTCATAATTCAAATTGCCCGTTGAAGTCGGTCAAATGAAAAAATAGCCGCGCCGGGCGGTCGCGGCCGGGCGCCGGGAAGGGGAGGCCGGAGCCCAGCGCTGGCCGCGGCCGGGGCCTGAGCTCATTTCCTGGGCCGCGCGCCGGGCTATTTCAGCCTGGCGCTGTGCAAACGCGACAATTGACTGCAGCCCACAGGGGCCCAAATTACAATCGGATCCCACACAAATAGCCGCCAGGCCCGGCCTGCGGGGGCCCGGGAGGGGCTGGATGCGACATGGGGTTGAGGGGGACGCGGGGTCGTGCGGGTCCGCAGGGATTGGTAGGGACCCAGGCTCAGTTCTGTGCCCTGCAGCGTGACCCTCCAGGCACCCCACGGGGATCGCTCGGATCGCTGGTGCAAGGTGCAATGCAGGAAGCCTCACCTGTGGATTTTCCCGATTCACCCCTGGCCATGGCTTTCTCTAAACAGCCCTCCCTCTGTCTCCCCTTCTCTAGGGCTCAAGGTCATGTTTGATTATTCTGAATTCTCCCTTGAAGAGTTGTCAAAAATCCCTAGCTTGATGGACAAAGCCAGCGGGCCTCAACCTAGTTCACCCTCCCACCCCTACCCCGACATACACTCCCTGTCTGACACCCCCAGCACACCCTGCCTTTCCACAGCTTCACCCCTGCCTTTTCTCTACCCAGCGAACTCCTACTCCTTCTGCAAGACCCAGTTGGGGGGGGGTCTCTTTCATGTCGCTTCATTATCCAAGGACATGTGTGGACTTCACTGTACTAATGTTCACAAATGTTCTCTCTCTCTCTCAAGAAAAAGAGGAAGAAGAGGAGGAGGAGGAAGAAGAAGGAGAAGAAGAAGAGGAGGAGGAGGAGGAAGAAGAAGGAGGAGAAGAGGAGGAGGAGGAGGAAGAAGAAGGAGAGAAGGAGAAGAAGAAGGAGAAGAAGAAGAAATTGACTTCTCTGACCCATTGACCTTACTTAGGCTTAGGGGACAGTGTGACTTGCCCTAGCCAATGTGAGTCCCCATCCTATGGCCTTCCCTCCTAGAAGTTCCCAGTGCTGAGGATGGCTCACCGTGGCTTTTTCCTCTTTCCTCTGCTGTAAGCATGGAGGTTACCCACCACAGACGTCCTCCCAACCCGGCATAGGAGTCTGGAGTATAGAGCCAGGCAGGAAGGAGCCAACAGACACGCAGGATGTGAACATGACTTCAGTTCTCAGGCCTCTGAGACCTGGACTCGCTCAACAGTGCAGCATAAACCAGCCAATCCTGACTTTCCCAGCCTCCGATCTCTCCCCAGGAACTGTCTCCTCAAGCCCAAGAATGTCCCTTGCTAGTGAAGAGTGTTGTGTTCATTGGGAGAGCTTATTGAGCACTCACTGTGCTCCGGACTCCTTGCTGGGCCTTGACAAGCATTGTCCATCTGGTGCTGGAGGGTGGGCTCTACCTTCCTGCAGACTTCACAGAGTTCGAAAAGAGGGGTCACTGGGTCTTTCGGGGCTTACATGGGGTCTCAGTTGTGAGAATGGATCTGGTTCCCACCAGTGTGGTTGAACAGCCTTCCCCAAAACCATGGGCATGGTGTCGGAGCGAGAGGGGCATGGTGTGGGGCTGCCAGGCACAGCACAGGCTGAACCGTGGGATCGATAGCCAGGACTTGAGTTCGTCCATGCACCATGCTTAGAGCAAGCTTTCCTGGCCTCTCAGCAGCCCCCTCCCCTCCCCTCCCCTCCTGTTTTGCTAATGACAAATGACAAGCAATGGACATTTATTAATTAAACTGCCCACAGAGGCCAGTGGTAAAACCAGAGGCCATATGCAGCGGAGGCTTTCAAAGCATTCCTACCGTTTGTGCCTGGGGCCCAGCTCAGAGAGCCCCCAGGGCAGCCTGGGCCTAGCACAAGGGCCTTCCCAGGACCTGTCTACTCTATATTCTGACAAATGAAAATCACCTCCACAGCCACGGGGTAATTAAACTCCATGCATTTCTTTTGAAAAAAAAAAAAAAATGTTCCTCTTGGGACCTTCCCACAGGCTGCCGAAGGACTGGCTGGGATCAACTGCGGGATTTTGAAGTTGGCCTTGACTGGGGATTGATTTGAGGGGGAGGGGGAGGAGAGTCAGGGGTGGGTTGGTAGGAAATGCCTTGCAATTAAATTTATCACAGGACTGCTCAGCTTGAAGCATGGACACCTGTTTCCTCAGGACTGATGTGAGCAGAGACGAAAACAGATCTTCAAGGCCCATTAGTTATGTTTATGTTGCCTGTTCATTCCCTGATACATCATAGCTGCCTAAAGCAGCCTGGCACACAGTGAGTGTTCAGTACACACAGTAGGTATTCTATACACAGAGGTGGTGTTTGACACACAGTAGGTGCTATATATACCAGGTGTTCCATATACAGAGTAGGTGTTCAATACACATAGTAGTTATTTAATACACACAGTAGGAGTTCAATATAGATAGCAAATAGTCAATAAATATTTACTGACTAATTAGCCAGAGATGCACTCAATGCCTTTTTTATTTTTGTCAATTTGCTTGCTTTTTAAAGGCAAGGTCTTAGTGTACAGCCCAGGCTGGCCTTGAACTCAACAAAACCCTCTCCGTCCCTGTCCACAGTGCAGGAGTCACAGGTGTGTACATTGATTGCCACACTAGCCAACCAATTCTTAACGAAAGCAGTCATCAGTTGCAAGTCATTCTCTTTTTTCTGAGACAAGGTCTCATACAGCTCAGGCTGGCCTCAAACTCACTGTGTAGCCAAGGATGACTTTGAACTTTCTAACCTCCTGCTTTTGCCTCCTGAGTGCTGGGATTATAAGCATGTGCCACCATATCAAGTTTATGCCATGATGGGAATTGAACTCAGGGCCTCAGGAATTCTAGACAAGCCCTCAACCAGCTCAGCCACACCCCCAGCTCAACAAGAGCAATTCTTAAGTCTAGAGTCCTAGTTTCTAACTGTTAATGCCACAAGATAGTGAAGAGGTTGCTGATTAGGCCAGGATCTACTCCACTGAAGGTCCCGGGACAATCTGTCCAGCCCTGAGCTGTGGTTTACTTATTTATGTTTTTATTTTTTACTTTTATTTTTTTACCAATTGTCTTCTGAAGGGCTTAAGGCTAACCACACTTCAGGGCCATGCCGCACTCGGGTATGTCCTGCATGCACTCTGGCTGTACCTTGAACTTCAGCAGCGAGGTCATGAGCCCCGAGCGATCACAGTCAGAAGGCTGTATGTCTAAGTCAGCTAGTGGCTGACTAGAAAGAAGAAACAAATGATCTGCAATTTGGGGGGGGGGAGTGTCTAGGAAACAAATTCTCTTCCTGGTGTCTCTCTGAGACCCCATTTTTGCCCGGCTGAAGCAAACTGAAGGTAATCAATTGCCGCTGAACTCAGTAATTACAGATGTGAATTGGAACTATTCTGAATTTGAGATTTACTCACCTTCCTTTCCAGAGCGATCTGGTAGTTTTTGCTCTGAAAAGGACCTTGTGGGCAGAGGGGAAGCAGCAGAAAGATGAGGCGAGCCAGCCATCCTCGTGGCGGTCTGTCTTCCTCAGCCTCCTGGGAACAGTCCGACTCCCCCACCACCCTGTCCCCATCCTGTTCTTGTTGGGCGGACGAACCTGTCCCTCCCCAGGCCAGTCCTTCTGCACGCCATGCCCCCTAGCCACTGGGTCTCGCCTGGCATCTTCCGCTGGGAGCGCTGGGAAACCAGCCACTTCTCTTTGACCCCTCATTACGTCAGGTTCCTGGTGGTGTCTTTGACCTTGGATGCCAGGATGGAGCAGGGCGACTGCCCCTTGGGGTTCTAGGTCGACAGCAGACTGTGTCTAGTTGGAAGGCTGCGGGTGTTGCCACTCTGGCTTCAGTCTCGTGAGCTAGGGATGCAAGTGTATGAGTGGGCATGGTGACACGAACCTATAGTCCTAGAACTTGGGGGGCTAAGGCAGGAGGATCCCTGTGAGTACCAGGGAAGCTTGGGCTACACAGCAGATCTTGTCGCCACAAAACCAAACCAAACCAAAACAAAACAAAAAATAGAGCATAGTGGTTCATGCCTGTAATATCATCTCAGAAAATCAAGTCAGAAGAATCACAAGTTCAAGGACAGCCTGGCCCACACAGTAAGAGGCTGTCTCAAAACAAACAAAACAAAACAAACAAACAAACAAACAAACAAAACAATAAAACAGTCACATACATAAAGGAGAATATATACTTATCTAAGATCCTATTTTATTTTACTGTTTTATTTTATTTAGACAAGATCTCATGTAACTCAGGCTGACCTTGGACTTGCTATAGAGCCAAGAATGACCTTCAACTCCTGGTCTCTCTGCCTCGACTTTCCAAATGGGATTATAGGGGTATACTTCCATACCTGACTCCTTACCTAAGCCTTTTTATTTTTAAGTCCCTAGAATACTTAAAAGGCTCTAATTTTGATCCCTAGTACCATCAAAGAAAACTTTAAAAATAGAGGCTGGGAAGGCAGTCCAATAGGCAAAATGTTTGCCACACAAACACGAGGCCATGAGTCCTCCTCGCTGCCTACGTCAAAAGCTCAATGTGGTGGCACAGAGGTTTAACCCCAGCTTGGGGGCTTGGTAGGGGATGAGTTCCTGGGACTGGTGTCCAGCTCGTCTCACCTAATTTAAAATGGCCCAGGTTCCATGAAAGATCCTGTCTCAAAACCTAGATGGATTGCCCCTGAGGAAGGACATCTGAGGTTGAGATCTGGTTCACACACCCACACACATACACACCTGCACACACATAAGAAAGTAAAATAATTATGATAATAATTAAGGGAAAGGAAAATGCTGAAAGAAGTGGCTAAGCGAACAATCCATTAGATGAGTGGGCTTCAAGATTGATAGTTAAGCTTCTCCATGGTGCTGGACCCATGACCTCTCTCCATCCCCAACATCCATCCGCATCTGAGACTCCCTCTCAGGATGCTGAGGTGTGGAAGTTGTAAGAGCATGTGGGCTGTGGCCAGGTGGGTGGTAAGCACTCTGCCAATGTTATGTTCCATTCTTGAGTCTTCAGAGCACACCAAGGCCTTCCTGCTCTTGGTGTTGGCTGTGAGGACCTTGTGGGTCCCAGAGAGATTTCCCACTGGAAGTATGCGTGCTCCAAATTGATGCCTGACTGGATGCTTTCTGGTGAAAACTATATGTCGACTCTAACTTTAGCCTAGGGGAGCATTCTTACTTGTTTCATGAAAGCTATAATAGAGGAAGAGACGACTCACCTCATACATTCCGATTCCTAAATACACAATTTACAATTTTCTGGGATATTATTTAAGTTTATTTTCGTGATGGAGTCTCGCCATGCCCATTGAGTGCTTATTTAAGTTCTGGGTGGCCCCTGGAAAAGCCTGGAATGCCTCGAAGAAAAGGAAGGAAGGAAGATCTTCCCATTCATTAGACGGAAGCCTGAGGTCTTGCTGGTCCTGGGATACCCACTGTGAGTCCCCAGGCTGGGGGCTGGGCTCACACTGACTGGCTTTTCACAGCTCACAGCTCTGCAGGTGGCCTTCTTCTGGCGCAGGGTGGCTCTGCTGTGGCCAAGAGAAAACCATGTTGGGCTGTGGTCTGGCTGGGGTTCCAGTTTCATGGCTTTCTCTTGATGGCATTTCTCTGCTTCAGGAAAGGCCACTTGGACCCTGCAGGAACCTGTTTTCAAAACCTTCTGTGTTTCCCAGCTGGCTCCTTCCCAACACCAGCTAACCATAGGGAACAGCACTGAGTATTCACTATTATTTCCTTTCAAAATTGTATTGACTTATTTACGTGTGTGTGTGTGTGTGTGTGTGTGTGTGTGTGTGTGTGTGTGTGCTTTGCCTGCATGCATGCATGTCTACTTCATGTGTGCTTGGTACCCTTAGAAGACAGAAGAAGGCATCAAATTCCCTGGAATTGGAGTTACAGACAGTTGTGAGCTACCATGTAGTTGCTGAGAATCAAACCTGGGACCTCTGGAAGAACAGCCAGTGCTATTAACTGCTGAGCCATCTCTCCAGTCCCAGATAAGTGTAATTAAATCCCATGAGGTTAAGAGAGAGAGAGAGAGAGACAGCCTGGGAGCTTGTCAGAAATGCAAGATCAGGCTGGAGGCATCTAGAGGTTGAAAACATGCTGAGCATGCTTCAAGACTCCAGCTCAAGACCTAGCACAGTAAAAGAGGAGAAGGAACTGGAGGGAGGGGAGTGGAGGGGAAGAGAGGGCACGAGCTGTACATTAGTTGTTCTGAGAACTCCATCAGAATATGTCAGATATCATGGGTTCTACGTCTTGTCTATTTCTTCTTTTCTTTTCCACAGTGCAGGTGATGTGGGGGCCTAGATCAGGTCAGGCTGGCCTTTAACTCACCATGTATGTAGCCGAGGCTGATCTTGACTTCCTCATCCTCCTGCCTCTACTTCCCTACTGCTTGGATTACAGAGTGTCATCCTGCTCAGCTCATTGTTTATTTTCTTATTTTATATAATTCACATGCTATAAATTCACTGTCTTTTAATGTGTTCCAATAAAACTCTTTATTGATGATAGATGATACATTATCTTTAGCCCGAGAACATTATACTCATCACTGGATTTTCTTTATTTTTTTTTTACATTAACATTCATGGTAATGGGTTTCCTACATAGGGTGTGTAATTCAGTGGATTTAGTGTCCTTGCGGTGTGGTGGTGTGAATGAGAACGGCTCCCATAGGCTCATGTGTTTGAATGCTTGGTTCCCCAGTTGGTGGAATTGTTTGGGAAGGATTAGGAGGTGCGGCCTTGTTGGAGGAGGTGTGCCACAGGGGACAGGCTTTGAGGTTTCAAAAGATGGTTGCCATTCCCGGTGTGTTCTCTCTCTGCCTTCTAGATGTGAGCTCTCGGCTGTTCCTGCTGCTGTGCCCTTGTCCCTCGTCACCCACTCTGACCCTCTGGAACCGTAAACACAATTAAGCACTTTCATTTATAAGCTGCCTTCCTCATGTTGTCTTGTCAAGTCAACATAAAAGAATGCAGCACGTCCTTGCCTCGTTAGACAAATATTCCGCAGCATAAACACATGTGACACATCTTAAACTAATGCTCCACAACAGTAGCTGAGAGTTCTACATCTGCATCCCCAGGAAGCAGGACAAGATCCCAGACACACTTCCTTAAACAAGACCACACCTCCTAATAGTGCCACTCCCTATAAGCCTATGGGGACCCTTTTATTTCAAACTGCAACAATCAACATTAACCGTCAGTTACTTATACCAGCATAGTAGTAAATGCACTCCCACAAAAATGGTTACTGACAAAATTTTAACTGTAACCATAATAATTTGGTTAATAATTTTTTTGTAATGCAAGTTTACTCTGAGGAGAGTGGTGTTTTTGTTGTTGTTTGTTTTTTGTTTTTTGGGTTTTTTTGTTTTGTTTTGTTTTTGTTTTTTGTTTTTTTTAATGGTGTATCCTCTGATTGGGATTCTAAGTTCGGATTCTTTGCCATCAAGTGCACTGCTAACATCCATTGTAAAAGCTATGTTCAGCTCTCAGCCTTTTTTTTTTTTTTTTTTTTTTATTTTTATTTTATTTTATTTTTTTTGGTTTTTCGAGACAGGGTTTCTCTGTGTAGTTTTGCGCCTTTCCTGGAACTCACTTGGCAGCCCAGGCTGGCCTCGAACTCACAGAGATCCGCCTGGCTCTGCCTCCCAAGTGCTGGGATTAAAGGCCTGCGTCACCACCGCCGGCCAGCTCTCAGCCTTTAAAGCAGCAGGTAGTGCGCCAGCCTTGGGAAGCGTCCATACTTTGCTAAGCGGCCCCAATGCTTAGCAACCCCTGAGGTTTAAAGGCAGCCAGGCTACTGCTAAGCATTTGCTTTTACCCACAGCCCAGTTTTTCTTTGAGCAAACGACCTCTCTTCTGTTCCTCTAGTTCTGATAGGGCCACTGGCTGTGGGGTTTGGGCCCATCCACCTCATATCTCCAGGAAGCTGAATGTGGAGGGAGTTGTCAGGGACAGAGAAGGGGTCTGTTTTAGCCTCTGACAAAAGGACCCAAGTAAATTCCTGCTTCGAGGCTCACACTCCACGTCTGGGTCTTGTGGCTCAGCAATATCTACTAATGACCCTTAAGTCTCTCTCCAGTGTCTCTGAAGTGGGCCCCAAGGGTTAAAGAGCTGCATGCTCTCACTGCGAGGTGGAAGTGCTGCCCTTCCACAGCCTGCCAGCCTGGAGGGTGCCCATCCAGCCTGCTACTGTACATTAGCACACACTAATGTGTTCTGGAGAGTGTGGTCCTCTCCTGGCCTGCTTGTGTTGTGGGATTATAAAGTGGTGTCTGTCTTCTAGAAAGCAATCAACAGTATATCAGGAGCCACATATCTATTTCCCTGCTGGGAGAATAAATAATCCTAAGTGCAGAGAAATGTATGTCAGATCTGCATGGCTGGATCCTACCCATCAGTGACCCCAGATGGATGCTCACTCAGGTGCACCAGCAAGGGCCACTTCCTCTCACCAGGGTGCGGAAGATCCCGTCCTCCCATGGTCCACAGCATACAGCAACCTGTTCTCTCTCCTCTTCTTTGTCTGACTTTCTTATCTTAGAAACTCAGCTTCGTCCCATCTGGTCAGGAGCCAGCAAATCTGGGTCCAAAACAGCCACAGTCACATACCCTGTATCCTTCTAGGTAAAGGATATTTGAGACAGTCAACTGTGTTTCAGGGTGAATTCTCATTGGATTA